>NC_133214.1:22016493-22043993 GCF_958299795.1 Porites lutea | reverse complement strand
AGGCAGCTGCAAAGGCTACTAACTGTACAGTAGACGTTCAGTGGGATAGTACTCGCCATGCTGGGGTGCTATCAAACACCAAACTTGCTCTACTGTATCAGAAATATGCTGAAAGAATGGGCATGGTGTTTCCATCACAAGCAGAACAAGAGAGTATCGTAGATGGATCCACTGACTTTGGAAATGTTTCTATGATAGTTCCTGGGTTGCATCCATTGTATTGCATAAAAAAATCTGTTCCTTACCACTCACATGCCTTCCGAGAGGTATCAGGTACACAGGGTGCCCATGATCAAACCATTGTTGCTGCTAAAGCCCTGTGCTTTGCAGCTATTGAGGTCCTAAGTGATTCCTCTTTACTGATGCAAGTAAAAGAAGAATTCTCTAAAACTGTTCAAGATGCATAGGCATTAACCTTGTTATGGGTATTTTAGGGTAGACCATATTAAGAAAAGTGAAAAGGGGTAAGAGGGAGTTTCTGCTTTAAATTAGTGTGTGTAGGAAACGTTTCCATGCTGTTTCGAGAGTCAAAGATTGCGCAATAAAGACTGCACGAAAAATGGCCCCCTCTTTCATTTTTGGGCTCTCGCTTCATTTCTCGAGCGGCCAAAACCAAGAATCCCGTTCCTCTGTCTTCCTTTGCTCCAAAACAGCAAGGAAACGCTTGCTACGCAGGCTAGCTTTGAATGTATTTATTTTTACCATGTTTGCATTTTTTATCATTAATTTTTCATTTTTTTTCCTCCTCTTCACTTTTCTAATGGTCTATTCCTTAGCTATTGTCTTGTGGTTTGGGACTCGTCAATGTCTTTTCAGTCTTTTGATTTGTGTGGTCGGTTATTATACCATCTGTAACCTCGGTTGAAAATAAGAAACAAGACAAAAGTGCTGTTGCATTGTTTAGTTGATGGAAATCTTTAACCACTGTGGCAGCAAAACCTGCAGGGCTTATACAAGTTTGTAACGGGGTTTGGGGGAAGAGCACTGCGTGAATAAAATATTAAGAAGGTAATTTTTAAATGACACTTCAATGTGAGCTTTTATATATTCACAAAGGTCTCAGGTCTTATGTCTCAAGCTGCCAAAATGTTATTTAAAATTGGTAACAAATTGCAAATAAAAAATATTATCTTATGTTCTTATTCTTTTAATAATTACAGCTTGCTGATTTGGTCTTATTCTTTAAATAATTACAGCTTGCTGATTACTGTAATGTTCGCACATGATGTTATTAGACAAGATAATATTATTACATGCTACCTCTGTGGTTTTGTCAATAAGTAAAGACAAAGATATTTTGTGACAGTCAGCTAAAAATATACTTAAAACTCTCTTTCAGTAAGCATTACAAAGTCCAGATAGTATCAGTGTAAATGTTAACAAAGTGTGTTAGGGAAATAAATAACAGGGTTGTAAAACAATAAAAACACATGCACACGACGTTTTGATTGTATTTTGTTCTGAACTCTGGAAAACAGGTGAATTCCAAATTTATTTAAGGAAGTGGTGTAACTTAACCTGTCAAAGTTTTAACCAATGAATTTCATTATTCTTTCTCAGTAGCCAATAAACAAGCAAAAAAGTCATTGACAGCTGCAGCGTTATGCTGGTTTGATTAAAAGTCATTAACTATATTTTTACCTTTGCTTATTTGTACTGGCATCTGCCTTTTTATTTGTTATTTGTGATCTTTAATTTTAATTTTTGTTATTGTGATAAGAAGACAAAGAAATTAAAAAACTAGTTTCAAATAACATTGTTAAAAACAGTTTTCTCCTGGTTAGCTAATACTGGTAATAAGTATGCCCTTGGGTGAAAGGGGAAAAAAAAAGGAAAAGCACACACAAGTCAAAGGCCCAAACCACAGTGGAGTATTGCTACTCCCCCCTGGACAGGATCGCAGGGTTACTCCCTCCCCCCAGCAGTATGTTGCCAGTACCCATTTATACACCTGGGTAAGGAGAGACAAAATGGAGTAAAGTTCCTTGTGTAAAGCAACAACGTAATGGACGAGGCCTGAACTAGGACCTCAAGTCTGGTGTCTGAGGTGTTGAATGGTCAGCCACACACACCTTCAAAAAAGTGAAAGACTGTCCTCAGAATCTCAAAGTTGACCTGAATTGTTTGCACCTTGACCAACTATTCACATTTCTGACAATGTTTCAGCTATTGCCAATAACATCAGCTTCCAGGAGGGGTTTACTTTCTGATTAACACTTATAATGATTACTTTACAGAAATAGTATTTTCTTTTCAAGGCAATAAATATCTACTTCCTTCAAAGAAAGTGTGATTCATGTGTGGATACAACATTTCAATGATGTGCAAAAAAATTAAAACCCAAAACATTGTTTACCAACACCTTGTGTTCTGTACCGACTAACAAATTGGACACTATTAATAATGACGTTCTCAAAACAGTTTGAAGTCTTTTTTCAAAATTCTGTGACCAATCAGAGCTGCTCCTGCTCCAGCTAATAATGAAGTTGTCAGTGCTGCCTTCTTTACTATCTGAAACAAAAAGTAAACAGCAATATTATTATCAAGAAATAATGACAAAAGTCCATTGAATTAATAGATAAATATATTAGAGGGGCGGATCTAGGGAGAGGGTGCAGGGGGTGCGCACCCCCCCCCCCCCCCCTGAGATGACCTGCGGTTTTCTAATACAACTGGTATTCTGCAAAAAAAAAAACCATGTGGTTTATTGGTGTTGAAGTAGAGCAAGAGACGGGTGCACCCCCTCCTAAAAAAAATCCTGGATGCGCCCCTGTATTATACAGACAAACTGTAGGATACCCATGATAAATTTAGCTCATTCTGAGTTCATGATGGAGTGGAAAGCAGGAAAGAAAAAACAAATTTAATATGAAGAATCCTAAAGGAAATGAACTGTCAGTCTGTGGGGATAATGACGTTTGACAATGTTTAATTTAAAAATGGTTATTTTTATGGAGGAATTGTCATATGTGCTTACCAAAGATTTTGTTTCCTGTGTTCATGTTCCGCTCTATTTTTTCACTGCCCCTTATTTTCACCTGGCCTCTAGCATTTCTCTTTTTCTCACCACCGCTATGAAATTTTCATGTAAGTAAATTCGTCTCCCTAGCTCTTTCTGTGTTATCCATGTGAGTGCAAACATTAAAATTAACACCAAAAAGGACACAACTTTGTTGTTGTTGTTTTTTTTCTCTCTAAAAATCCGGGCGGCCATGCGATTTTCTTCCGTTGCATTTGGGTTAGACTGCAAAACCGTCGGTTTTTTTCTCAAAATCAGTACAAAAATCGGTAAAGCGTGGCGTAAGAGTCGTATTTTTAGCGTCTCTCCCCATTCTCTCTCTATGTTTTCAGCCTCGTTCCAGACCTTTTGTTTGACTGCTCGCCCGTACTTGAATACGCAAAAATACGGACTGTTTTGCAGTCTACATTTGGGTTGCCATACCTGATAACAGAATTATTTTATATTGGTGTGCCTGTGGTGCAGGGGGACGGTCGGTTGCTCGGGCAGTGTACGGTCACGTGATTACCAAATTTTCTAGGATGGGTAGATTTACTTTGCTATGGGGATCTGCGCGTGCATGCTTAAGGAGCTCTGCTATTAACATTAATGTATTTGCTAGACTTTGTGATGTTATGTAACAAATAAATAGAGGGTATTACATAGACTACATGGCCGCGCGGAGAAAATAAAATTTGTATCTCCAAGAAAAAGACATGTAATGTTGTGTTTATTAAGTTCAATGAAATATCAATTTTAACTCTTTATTCAAGATGTGAACGTTATCACAAACAAATTCGGACCAAACACAGCACGTGTTTGCATGGGGTAACCATGTAACATGCTATTCTGACATGTGAAGATATCACTCTTTCGCGCGGAAGATCACCTGATATTTCATTATAATTTATATAATAAAAATCAATCTCCTATTTCAGTCTCATAATTTTACTCTGTTAAATGTTGAAAAGCACTCGGATTTCACTTGGAATTTATCAATATCTTCTTTAACTGGACCCAAAGTTTATTTGTTAAAATACTTCTCTAAACCAGACCGATTATTAAAGTAAGTTTTAAGTGCCCCCCTCCTCCCTATACAGAGTACTAATTGAATTTTGATGGCTCCCCTAAATGTTTTGGATGAAAATTAATGCCCCCCCCCCCTCCAAACACCAACCCCCCAACGCCCTAACCCATAAATTATAAACGGTCCCTTGAAACTTAGGCTTTCTTAGATAATTTATAAAAAGGTCTAAATGTTTATTTAAAAGATAAGTATCTTCCGAGGGATATCAAGTTAGGAGACATGTTGTCCCAGTCTCAAAGACCTTTTTATTTACTTACGAACACACGAAATAATCCTTAACTTGGTTACAGTCCTAATGTCATGCAAAGTCAGAGTGATTTGAAGTAAACAACTAAGAATAATTGTGCACATGATTTCTGATTTCTATTAATTTCTTTTTGAAAAAGCCAATCGAACTTTTCAAAGAAATTATTTTTCTTGGTTTGTCGATCTTTACAAGGATCAGATCCTCACAGCCGACGGGGTGATCGGCAACCTCGTACCCAGGGCTTTTCCACCCATTTTTTTGAAGGGAAAAGCCCTGGGGACGAGGTTGGGTATCTTCTTAACCCCACCCACCCTAAGAGACATTCAATACTACAGAAGAAAATTAGATCAAGGGGTTTTTGTTAAATAGTTAAATAGTTTCTTTACGTTTCTTTCTTTACTCTCCTATATCCTAAACTCCCGTGCCACAGTCTTAATAAAGAAAGAAATAAGAAAGAAAGAAAAGAAAAAGAGAAAATAGAAAAAGATAAACAAAAAAAATAATATGCGTAGACAAAACATTCTTCAGATCCTTTATTATGAGCTTGTTGTCAATTTTTGTATTTTTTTAGATAATGACACCATGGAAAAAACAAAGAACCCCTTCCCAAAATCTAAAGTCCCCCAACTTTAAAACTTAGAAAATAAATTCAGTCTTTTTTTATACATCAGCTACCAAAAAGACCAACAAAGTTGCAAGTTTTCAAAAGAAAAAAAAAACCGATATGGCGGTTTGTATCGTCAAAACTAAGCAAGAAGCAAAAGCTTCCAAGCTTGCCCAAATCCTGCCGCAAATCAACCAACTCCAGCATGTTTATCTTTGGTATGACAAAACTTTTTTCTTAGCTTAGTCTTTTTTGTCATCTTTCAAAAGAAAAACAGGAAAGATTTTTCCAGAAAATTTTCTTCAGTTTTCGGTCAAATTGATGCCCTAACATCCTAAGCCAAAAGAGCTTTCTCAAGATGCATGGATGAGACTGAACTATGGTGAAAAGCATCATTTGGAAATAAAAGAAGTGCTAGAAAAATCTAACAAACACTTTTCTTATAAAGACCCAGGGCCAAAAAAAGTCCCATTTTAGGAAACGGATGAGGAAAAAACACGATACCAAGAAAAAAACGCTTTGTTTTCAAAGTTTTTTCTTGTATCAGATACAAAAAAGCCAAAAAACCCAACTAGACCTGGACATTTTTGGTATTTTCTGTGGCTCCACTGAAAATGATTTCTATTTCAACACGGATAGGCGTTTCCCGATTGCGCTCGTAAAATCCTAAAAAAGTGCTGGCAAAAATGGCTAAAAAGTGCTCAAAAAGTGCTCAAAATCTCAAAATAGTGCTCAAAAAGTGCTAAAAGTTGTGAACAGTTACCTCTTAGCTTTTCGTAAATATGTCAATTTTTACTGAAGTAATTAACAATCTATTTTGCGTAGTGTTATTCGACAGGTTGTTACGAAAGGTTGATAGAATATAGAACAATAATATTTTTAAAAAACTAAAGCCGGTTACGAATTGTAAATAAATTCAGCAGTGCTAGCATCAGATGATTTAGAAATTTGAGATGACACACGCATGATACATCAGCCAATCAGAAACTTCTGTACTCACGCTCAGTGAGGATAAGTCCACGTGCCTTTCCATGACAACGGTCTTTTATTCTTGACAACATCATTAGTTATTCAAATTTATGACCTGGAACACGATTCTCGTTGCGAGCGACACACAGGTTTTGCTTTAAAATGTTTTAGAAGACATATGTTGCTCGAAATTTGCTCGAAATGTGAAATATTGCTCAAATGTTGCCCAAAGTGCGAAAAAGTGCTTAAGGGTGCTCAAAATGCAAAATAGTGCTCCAAACTCAAAAAAGTGCTCAAAAGGTGCTCAGGGCAATCGGGAAAGGCCTAAACGCGGAAACGGGCCAATTCTTCTGCCGAGAAGTCTGTTCAATGGCAATAAATTATCGCCAAAGGAGAAAACAACGTTGAAAGTCTTTTAAATAGTCCGCGCAAATTGGAGGAAAATAAAGACAAAATCCCCGAACATCCATGGATCTCTGAGAAAACTACAGCTGTGAATCCCAAAACCCCGCTACCCAAAAACAATATCACTGTTTTTGTTCAAGAACACTTTTTCACGAAAAAGTATCGAACGAAGCTCAAGAAAGGCATCAACAACCAATGGCTTTTTGCCAATTTCTTGAAAAAGTTTGGAAAAGCCGGTTTTTTTAGGAAAGCAAGCCCGGCGATCTTTCACTTCTGCGGTAAAAAAAGAATTGTAGTTTTTGAAACGATTAAGGCAAATCCAAGACTTTCTGTGCTCACCAGAAGAGGTGATTCGTGACAAGAAAGAGCAAAGCGATCGACTAATGTGGTCGAATATCGGCAAAAAGATATCTGTCTTTTTGGAAAATGGGGTTCCAAAGATCCGAAAAATCATTGATCGAAAACAACACAGAAACTACATAGAATTCCACTTGATCCTGTTTCAAAACCAAAAGTTGGAATAAAATTGGAACTATGAAATAGGAAGCTTTTCCCTTTAAACAAGAGTCGTTCACGAGAGAAACGTTAAGGACTTCAAAACAAAATGTACGTCAAGCCAACTAATTCTAAAGAAGCCTGTGCCATGAAAAATTCCTGTTTCTCTCTTAAATGAGAATCCTAATTCAAAAAAACTTTTAATTTGGGATACTTTCCAGATTCAATTTTCCAGATGTTTTTATCCCAGCTTGAAAAAGTAGAGGGATCTTTTAACTCAGCGTCAGTTTTTTGTCCTCGCGTATTCGAGACGCCTGATTGACTTTTGCCAAAGCTTTTGATGATAGTGCCCTCACTACCATATTCACCTGCCAATACGCCGAGTCTGTTGACTCTGGATTGTTTTGATACAACCGATCCTGATGAGTAGCTGTTTTTGATTTTACCGCTAAGATTTCCCACCAAACCACCGCCCATTCCTAAGGCCGAAACCGATCCTGACGAGTAGCTGTTTTCTATGATGGATTCAGGATTATTAACCAATCCTACCAGTCCACCAATAACATACTTTCCTGAGACCGATCCGGTGGCATAACTTTGTCTGATCACTCCACCAGTCATGCTTGCCACCAAACCCCCAGCTCCACTGTCCACAGTTGAAACCGATCCTGACGAGTAGCTGTTTTCTACGGTGGCTTTATTCATAACTGCAACCAAACCCCCAGAATAATAGCTCCCTGAAACCCTGGCCGTGGAGTAGCTGTTTTTGATGATGGATCCTGTCGAGCTATATAAGACCAGACCTCCTGAGTGACCGTATTTGGCTGAGCAGGAAACCTGGCCTGTGACATAGCAGTTGTCTACTGTGCCGTAATTATATGTTGCCAATGCGGCTGCGCCTCTATTGCCTTTAATCGCTACGTTTTCAAAGCCTAGGTTTTTCACTACCCCACCTTGGCCAATTTGTTGAAACAAACTTGCATAGTACCGATCTATCCTTAGATTCAACATCTTTTTATTATTCCCATCCAAAGTGCCGTTAAAGTCTGGCAAAGAAGTAAAATTTGCAATAGAAGATAAGTCGATGTCTTGTGTGACGATGAAATATTTGCCAGTATTACTTCCCCACACAGTGCGTAACTTTTGCAAGTCATTTACTGTGGCTATTTTATACGGATCTTGCATTGTGCCCGTACCCGGTCCAGCAGGAAGGACGGTGGGTTGCAAGTCATTTGTTGTGGCTATTTTATACGGATCTTGCATTGCGCTCGTACCCGGTCCAGCAGGAAGCCCGGGGGGTTGCAAGTCGTTTGTTGTGGCTATTTTATACGGATCTTGCATTGTGCCCGTACCCGGTCCAGCAGGAAGGCCGGTGGGTTGCAAGTCGTTTGTTGTGGCTATTTTATACGGATCTTGCATTGTGCTCGTACCAAGTCCAGCGGGAGGGACGGTGGAACTGGTCTGTGTTTTCCAAGAATCAGGGCAAGCACAAGATTTTAGCGCGGTTATTTCCTTGTTGATTTGCTTTATTTTTGTTTCAAACTCGTGGATTTTGAGGGCCTGGATTTCTGCTTTTGTATTGTTTTGATCGCTTCCAACTTGAGTTTGTGTATTCGTCAGCTCTGTTGTCAGGTTTTGCAGCGTTGTGTCCATATTGGCCAAATGAGTTTTCATCTCTTGGATGGTTTCTTTAATTTCGGTGACCCCATTCTCGTTTTCCGTAATCTTTCCGACATAAAATGCAATAGAAGAGCGAAGCGATTTTAAAGGATCGCTGTTCTGGATTTTCGTGGCCTTTTCCATGGCATCAGTGTCCTGAAAATCGACTTCGCCTCCTGTACACGCATAGCCTGTGTAGGAAAAAAAACAGGCTTAGAAAAAAGGCGATCGGCCGAAGGGAACCTGAAGAAGTGTGCATGAAATCTTCTCATGTTATAAAAAATAAAAATCTTACTCGCACTAATTCCAAGATAGAATCGAGGAACTATTTGAGCTTAACAATATTTTTTTATTATATATATACTATAAAAAAACCTTTTTTGTTATACTTAGGCTGTTTACCTCTAAAAACACGTTTTTAACCCACAGCCAACGCTCAAGAGAGCAAAACAATCACAAAATGCAGAGGAACATCGGTGGGTGAACTAGTTCTTGCCTAAAGGCTAGAGATTATCGCGAATTATTCAAAGATGCGCAGAAAAGAAATGAGATATTTTTCAAAATGTTAGAGATATGATATTCACGGACCCAAAACACGATCTGGCATTTCGCAGAATCTTTGCAAATCCAAAACACAAGCACATCTTGATTTCGTTTTTGAATGCTGTTTTGGACTTTGATGGAAAACTGAAAGAGACGGTTTTAGGCATGAAGGCGACCAACATAGCAGGCCAATAATTCTTGGTGGAGATGCAAAACCAAGGCCGTGTACTAAAAAAGAAAAAAACTCAAATATCAAACTCACAAGGAAGACTGGCTTTCATTTTGAAACCTCATTTTGCTGAACTCTCGACACAGATTGAGTCTTAGAAAGCAGGCTCCAGACACACCCAACGACTGTTTTCTGAAAAATATCTGTTCGGAGAAGCAAAAATTGCGTAGACTTTTTCTATGGCTTGGGGAAGGCTAAAAAGTTCTAGATGACCGTTGCATTCATGTATAATTTTCGAAGCATATATCTAACAAATACCCTACGATTTTCTGAAGTTTAATTTTTCGCATTTCAATCCCCAAGTTAGCCTAATTTTCGCAGAAAAAGGAAACCGAAAATTTTCGGACTCGAAAATAAGATGGAGAGAGGAATCAGAAAAATTCTCACTTTCGTAAAACTTAAAATTGCACCTAAAATTTTCTGGAAAATAATACTGAGGCCCTTGTAATTTCGAAAAGACTCAAGTTGCCCTAGGACGACCGAATAGATAGAAATTTTATAGCACCACTTAGAATGCATTTCTGGAGATGTGAAAATACTCTGGATAGCCTAAAAAGTGTTTTCAATGAATTTGGGAGGAAAACGTCGTTGGGTGCCCCTAAAAAACGAGCCACTTTGACGACTCACGGCACGGCCATTCCGTCAGCCTCAATGTCCGGCAGTCCGAATGTTTCATCCATATTGGTTCTCTTGCTATCATCCTATTCTTACGATCAAATTGGCCGGCTTTGTAGATTCCTTTATCATCTCTACCAACGCATACTTAGCTTGTTTGTTATAGCCGTCATATGAGAGTATATGGTCTGTCACGGTCGTGACGGTTTTCTATAACAAACAAGGTGCGTAAGTAGAACTTGTGTAGAACTTGTGCATATCAGTGACTTGAGATTGATTCGCCTTGTTTTTGACCTCTCGAAGTGGGAGAGTATAAGAGGGCAAGGAACTGGCTATTATTAGTGGACAAACAAACAAACTTTCTTGACTTTATCTTCGACATGAAGATTTCAGTACCAAAACAATGACAATTTATTGTCATTTATCTTACTTTTTTCATTTAAATGAAAAAAGTAAGATAAAAGTTTAGTAAGACAGAAAGGAACAATTGAATATTATCATAAAAGAAAAATTACTTGGCTATGTACGGCTTCTACGCTACTCGTATGGTAAGAAAGTTTAATTAGAGTTCGGATGCATAATAATTTAAAATATTTTCTTAAGAGGCGCCGCGATTTATGATGTTTTCATCGCACGTAGACATGTTATATAAAAATAGTGCCTTGTAAGACATATGCGTAAAATTGCTGTTTAACGAGTATAGGCTCTCCAAAAAGATACCCTTTATATGAGAAAGTGATGAGTGGGTACAATTCAACAAATAATAGAATTCATCACCAATTTCGGATCTATTACAAAGGGGGCAAAGCCTCTTAACGCTGCCGGGTATCTTCTTTGGTGCCCAGATTCAATAGGTAGCAAGTGGCAAGAAATTCGCGTTTTGATTAATACTGCCACTCTTGTCTTAACATTCTCTATTAAATCAAGATAAGATTCAAATCTGACTTCGTTTTTCACTTCACTATCCAGACTTAATTTATTTCCAACTGAGGAGTCGAATTTATCCTTGTACAGACTTTTCGACCAATATTGTTGGTATTCTTTAAATAAATTTCTTTTAAACATTCTAACCACGTGAGGAAATGTCCTGTAATCAAGATGAGGCAGATTTGGAGTATAATCACTTAATTTGGTACAGCCGTGATAGGTGTCTTGAAGTAGTAAACCATGAATGCTTGCCTACATTATTTAAATGGAAGTTTATCTCTAGCGCGCTATTTAAAATTTGGGTATTTTATAAGGTAAGTAATCTTAAGAAGTACTTAAAAATTCTAGTGTAAATAATAGGATGAAGAGGAAAACGTCTGAGTTTTCGCTTCACAGCATGGTTTCTTGCTTTAGAGTGAACCCCTAAGGCCATTTTGCATACCTTGTTTAATATGCATATTCTCGGGTGTTGTTCGTTCATCAAAAATTGTCGAGACAAATTTGTTATGGTTATTCCCGACTGATTTTAAAAACAACCCCAAATTTCACAATTGTACAAAAGGATTGGGCTCACAAGAGAATCAAAAAGTTTAAGAACTGTTGAGACAAATGCACCACTTTAAACATTTACCTCTGACAGAAAACTATAAAGAGACCTGGTGGCTTTATCATGTAGCTTTTTTTGGGCCAGTAAAAAAGAACCAGAAGGCGGGAAAGTTATCCCAAGGCAGACGTAACTATCTGTTACTTGGATTGGCTGGTATAGCTTGAATTCACTTCTAAATATTTTACCACTTTAATTTAAAATAATAGCTTTTGTCTTCCTTATATTTATCCTCATTTGCCATTTCTTAGCGTAACAACTTAACTTATCAAGGCATCTCTGCATCCATGTTCTGATTCGGAAAGCAGGATAAGATCATCTGCATATAGTAAACAACTGATTTTTCATTCTCCCATGATCTAGCCCGCAGTGCAGGCGTTTTCTTTTAGCGCGCAATTTGCTCTCGAAAGAGCCATGTTGACACTTCCCAAGGAGAGGAGGAGATAGGGCGAGTCAAAGGGAGCGGGGAGGGGGGGGGGGGGGGGGAGAGAGAAGAGAAAACGCCTGCCCGAAAACACTGTGAAAATGAGAAACACCCCCTTAGACGCGCGTGACCGCTCTTCCACTGTCATAAAATCAAAGATGGCGGCTACAACAATATCACGAACACGAACAAGGTTTCGCCCACCCAAAATACGCTAGCCTGTTCCAGGCGTTCAGATAGTGGGGAGCGGTGCGAAGAAAAAAGGAGCGCGAAAAAATAAAAGCGAGGGAGGGGGGAGGTGAGTTCCCGCACCTCTCTCCCCAGTCCCCCTCTACTTTTCATCGCTATCTTTACTTCACACCGCTCTCCACTATCCGAACGCTTGGAACAGGCTAAAAATACGCCTGCACTGCAGGCTACCCTAGTCTGCAACACAGCCGTTTTTAGTGTCGTCACGCAATGCTCCTCCAGTGGGGAAGAGCGTTGCGTGACGACACTAAAAACGGCTGTGTAGCAAACTACAGGCTACCCATGATCATGGGATCACAAGTGGAGTCAAATATATCAACAACGTTATTTACAAATATGTTAAATAATGTTGGGCTCAGGTTACAGCCCTGTCGTACCCCTAAAGGAGTAAACGTCGCCATTACCCCGCTTTTTGCTTTCACCGTAGTCTGCGAAAACATTCGTTTCTCCTCGCTCTTCGCCGCTAGGGACGTTTCAGAAATATAATCTTCTGAGAAAATCCATATTTCATTAGCTTATAGAAAAGGCTGTTTCTCCAAATTGTGTCATAGGCCTTTTGAAAGTCGACGAACAGGCGTATACCTTTTTAATCATTTTTCGTATAAAGATCAATTGGAGACTTCAGAACAAAAACGTGGTCAGACGTCCTATAGCCTTTCCGGAAGCCAATTTGGTTGTTGTGTATTATATTGTGTTCGTCAAGATATTTTGTAAGACGGTTATTGATAATTTAAAGGGTAAAGAATTTACCTAAACAACTACATACAGTAATTTCGCGATAGTTATTAGGGTCGTCTATATCACCCGCTTAAAGACGGGTGAAATATAACCCACCGACCACAACTGGGGAAATATGCCGGAATTCAAAACTTTATCAAAAAGGATTTGCAGTACAGGCCCAATGATGAACACGCTTGATTCCATCATCTGCCAGTAATGGCTGATGCTTTACGTATCTCTTCAAGCGTGATTGGTTCGTCTAGGATTGGTTCATTTGATTTTGCGATTAATGGGCATCATTCAGAAGAATCACAGTCTTTTGGAATGAATAATACACTGGTCTACTTAGCTGTCGATCTAACCGCGTTGAATTTTGAAGAAAAACTATGCAACATCGCTAATGACGTTTTGAGTAGCTGTTCTTTGTCTTCTTTGGTAAAATGCAGCCGGATATGTGATTCGGATGCATTTTACTCCCGGGGGAAAGGAATCCGCATATGAAAGGGGTAAGGATGCTCGTCGGAAATTTTGAATTAAGCCCCTAAAGAAGACCGATCTGCGCGTGGCCCAAGCTTTTTATTTGACCCCTAAAAGAGACCATGTTAAAACACAGACAATATAGATATTTTCATATTTTTTCGCGTGCAACCCTAAACGAGACCTTCCCGGGTAAATATGATGGCGTTTTGCCCAGAGCACCCTAAGTGAGACCAAAATCCGAAATTTATACCCCTAAGCGAGACGACGAGCATCCCCACACCTTTCATTTGCGGAGTCCCCACCCCCCGGGATTTTACCAAGAACAACGAATTCACCTAGCACTGATAAATAGTAGCCGCGCTCTTGGCTATTTATCAATATTTATTTGCTTGTTTGTTTGTTTGTTTTAAACTGTAGATGAATCTTTACGCCGCAACACACCATCAAACACAGATCGTTTATGGATGCTCGAAAGAGAAAAGAAAATAATAGTAGACATATGGAAGTATTATTTGAGGTTAACGTTTGATCTGTTTTGAGAAAATGGAAGTAGAGTTAGTCTCAAATATTTTTAGGCGTTTTAGTGACCTTGAATACTAAAGGATAGCATTTCAGCTGAAATGAAAGTATAGATCTACTTTTTATCCATTGATATCCCAAATCCTGTTACCACCTGTAATCGCACACTGAATTTTTCACGTGAACCTTGTTCTGCATTGTCATCCGCCAGCGAGCAAGGTACACCAGCTTTATGGGCAGCAAAAGGACCGGAAATCTCAATGAACAAAGTGCTTTTTCATATACCATGCACGAACGCATAGATGATAAGCAGTATTCACGTGGATAATGCATAATAATCAATGTAGGGGCTCGGGGATAGGATGGCCTTTACTTTCTATCTTTACTAACCTAAGCTTTCTAGGTGATCGCGAAAAAAATCCTAACGGAAACGGGCTCTTCTCCATGCATTTTCAACCGGTGAAGGCTTAAAAAAGTTACAACACATCGCATGTTTGAATCGACTTTCACTTTGCAACCGGCTAAAGATTTTTATCCTTGTAATCGAACATTCTTTAGCAAGAACAATAGAAATGGAGTGTGTTTATGGTACACAAAGAACAAAGCTTTTTTGGAATAAACAGGGACATTGTGAGATAAACCGCAATTGTAAAGAAAACAGAATGTTCATTGGATATATCAGTTTGAAAATACGATTTTCCTGCTTTTGCTGGAGGTTTTCGCACAGTCACCTCTCCATCTGTTATTGCCTTTGGTATTTTAAACTTGCCCTCCGGACAGCACGATAGCAAGTATGCAATCAAAACCCTTTTTCCCCTCTTACAAATCAGACGTGGTGAATAATGACGTTTTTTTACAGAATATTCAGCTCATCCATTTATATTAATACCTTTTTAACTGTCTCACAGAGAAACGATCGTGTGCTGAGGTAAACTAGGTTTAATAAAGAAAACTGAGTTCTACAGGGAAAACAAAATCGATGGGAAGATAAAAAAAAGGTCACAATCATTTTTTCGTACCTGTCTCGCAGTTCTCCTCCGAGTTTCTCCTGACAGGAACTGCAAAGAAAAACATTTTCATTTGGAACATTAAGCAAAAGTTTCATTAAGTAAATATTTTCTAGAATACACAGTGAGAAAATTGCTCTTCCCTGTACAGTACAACCTGTGCATAACGCACAAATTGAACACCACTGATGTTGGAAACGAAGCGGAAAAATTTTGCAAAATGTTTAATCTTTTTTCAAGGTGATAACAATTTACACCCCGGAGTTAGATTTTAACTTGTTTTCTCCGCAAAAAAAAAGAAGAAGAAAAGAAAATTTATTTGCTAAGCAAAATGGTACTAACGCGCCTTGAACATTGGTTACAGTATAGCTATTTTAAAAGACCTGGAAGTCTTTGCAGTATGACAATGGCAAGTATTAAAAACAATCCTGCAGAAAAAAAATGAAAGATAGGGATTCGTCTTACCAGCCAGCACACTGCCAACAAAAACGCAAGCCAACATTAGCTTCATTTCTCCTGATATCATCCTGATCGATGCTTTTGTAGTCTCTGAATGAGCTACTGAGCGCAGAATGGAAAAATCAGGGTCTTATATTATGACAAGCCTGAGAAAACCAATACTTGACTTTTCGTGTAATTCTTCCGGAAGGCCATTCGATCCGGGAACATTTAACCTGAGATCGGGCGTTATCTTTTTTTTCTCCTTCTTTGGCTGGAGAGGAAAAAATAATACAGTGAAACCTCTATTAAGCGGACACCTCTATTAAGCGGACGCGGACACCTAAAAAGTACCTGAAATGTTCATTTCCACTGTTACCAACCTGTATTAAACGGACACTTGTTATCAAATGCCACCACCCAACTAGCCTTCCACGCAGGCGTTTTTAGGGGAGCTCGTATTTCTTCCCTCCCCAAGGGGAAGAGATACGAGCTCCCCTAAAAACGCCTGCGTGGGAGGCTACCACCCAACATGCCAGACACCGGAAATGCGAAGATGGCCTCGAATTGCCAGCCACAAATTTTTCTATTTTTACATTAAAAAACGTGACTTGACGAACATATTTGATTAGTGTTTTCTATTTCGTTTTGTTTGCAATGTATAGAGCTTGTTTCACTCCTCTGATTTCTTCAAATTTGAGTTGCAATCTATGTTTATGGTATTATGATCAACTGGTCCACTTTGATAAAGAAATCAAAATCTCTGGGAGTATAGACTACGAGTAGTCCCCCATTTTTCCACGGGGTAGTAGAGCGAGCGAAACGCGAGCACGCGTGAAAATTACCCCACGCGAGAAAAGGCGACACGCGGCGGGGAGAGAGAAAAAAAAAGTTTCCTCATTTTTCTCTCTCCCCGCCGCGTGTCGCCTTTTCTCGCGTGGGGTGATTTTCACGCGCGCTCGCGTTTCGCTCGCTCTACTATCCCTGAGGAAAAATGGGGGACTACCGTAGTCTACTGGGAGTATTCTTAACATTTCCACTGTTCAGTTTTTAAAATGTCATTTGACACCTCATATGACGTTATCTATCGAAACCTGTATTAGGCGGACACCCTGTATTAAGCGGATCCACGTAGAAAGCCGGTTCGATTCAACCTACAGGTCGTTTGAAAACAAACAAGACACGAATAATTTTGTTGTCTTCTACTGTTTCATCATAGCCTGCGAAAACATCCGTTTCTCTGGCGAAGAGCGAGGAGAAACGGATTTTTGGCAGGCTAGTTTCATCAGTGCGATAACTTCAACCAGTCACGTGCCTTATAAGCTGCCGCTTTTGAGATGCTAGTGTAATACCTATGAGGAATCGATCGATGCTTTTAATTTGTTGTCTTTTACCGTTTCATCAGTGCAATAAATTCAACCAACGACGTGCTTTGTCTCTGGGGACGAGATTGCCTAACCTGAATGCTCCAGACCCCCGCAAAATTATTTTTTTTTTAACCCAGGAGGGGGATGGCGAGGATGACCGAGAAAAAATAAAACAAAAATAAAATACAATATTTTTTTCATCAAGAGAAATTTTTAGACGAAAGATAGGACTACCGTCTGAATGGGATAAGCCCTGGGGACGAGCTCAGGTGACATGAACCATGAACACAAATCTGTAACAAAAAAACACGTAGTATTTTAAGCACGCTGTGGTAACTAATAAATATCAAGTGTGTTTGTGGCTTGAGGAAGTGTCGGTAATGTCGGGTGAGCTAGAAATGTACATTTCCCACGCTAAGCCTGGCTCGAAACTATCGAAACTATTTATATGCGTGTTGGTTATGTTTTTTATTCGCGTTTTTCAGAATGAAGGGTTCAACCGATTTCTATGATTTTTGGCATCCTTAATAAATAAGGATGGAACTTTAAGAAAATGTTATTTATTTTCTTGTAGTTGTAAAAACCTTTGAGATATTGGCATATATTTAAAACAGCATTCGGTTACCAAAAATGCAAATAACTTCGAAATCCCAAGACAGATTTTTCCCTAACTTTAGCAAATAAGCCTCCGAGCTCTCTCGTTTTATATCTGCAAGTTTGAAGGTAATCGTGACCGTAGAACTCGCTGCACAAAATGCTGGTCAAACTTAAACTTAAAATGCTACACTAACACCTTTGTGAAAGATGACGCACGAATAGAGGACTATCTCCTATCTGAAAGGATATTCCTACTTGAAGCTTTATTGCAAGAAACTGACGATTGTCATATTTGTCTTTCTCTTTATCCCCATGTCGGGAACCGGAGGGGGGGGGGGACTCTGCAAATGAAAGGGGTGGGGATGCTCGCCGGAAATTTTGAAATAAACCCCTAAAGGAGAGCCATCTGAGCGTGGCTAAAGCCTTTTACACAGACAATATATATATATATATATATATATATATATATATTCGCGTGCAACCCTAAACAAGACCTTCACGGCTAAATATGATGGCGTTTTGCCCAGAATACCCTAAGTGAGACCAAAATCCGAAATTTACACCCCTAAGCGAGACGACGGGCATCCCCACCCCTTTCATATGCAGAGTCCCCCCCCCCCTGCGGGGTCGGGAATCGCCCCCGTATTCATAGAAATCCACGACAATTTTCTTGATTTAGCTTTAATCACAATAACGAATCCCAAAGTCACAGGTTTCGCAACCCACTGTCTCAGGTATTTCAGCACAACAATTTGGTTTTGATATAGCGTGATCTTCTCCCTTCGACTCCCCACAATACGCATGAAACCTAATCTATATTACTATAGGTTATCTGTTCCTTGAGCTTATCGGAGATCATAAGCTAATTATTTAGCAATCAACGTTGCCATCAAATTGAAATATAATAAAGCAAAAAGGATAAAAATATACTACGAAATACGTACGCACACTATTGACGCACAATTCCCAACACCCAAGTGGTAAACTTCCCGTGCAAAAAACAAAACTATATTCTTACATTTGCTTCATTTGCACTGGCATCTGCGTTTTTCTGTTATTGTGATTTTTAATTGTTGTTATTTTAATAAGAAGACAGAGTAATAAGACAACTAGTTTCAAATAACATTGTTAAATACAGTTTTCTCCTGGTTTGCTAATCCTGGCAATAAGTATATATGCCCTTTGGTGATAGGTAAAACAGGGAAAGGTGCATGCAAGCCAAAGGCCCAAACGACAGGAGCTTATTCCAGTTTCCTTAGCATGAAGCATGCTTAGGAGCATTGCTACTCCCCCCCTGGGCGCGATCGCAGGGTTACACCCTAGCAGTTTGTTGCCAGTACCCATTTATAGACCTGGGTGAGGAGAGACAAAATGAAGTAAAGTTTCATGTCTAAAAAAAATGCAATGGGTGATTCTTGAACCCCAGACCACTAAGTCTGGAGATTGAGGTGTTGAATGGTCGGCGACACACACTTCCACAAAAGTGAAAGACTGTCCTCAGAATCTCACAGTTGTCCTGAATTCTTTGCTCCTTGACCAACTATTCACATTTCTGACAATGTTTCAGCTATTGCCATTAACATCAGCTTCCAAGAGGGGTTTACTTACTAATTAATGCTTATAAATAACATTATAATGATTACTTTACAGAAATAGGTTTTTCTTTTTAAGACAATAAATATCTACCTTCTTCAAATAAAGTGTGTTTCATGTGTGGATACAACATCTCAATGACCTGTAAAAAATTTCAAAACCAGAACATTGTTTACCAACACCTTGTATTCTGTACCGACTAGCAAATTGGGCACGATTAATAATGACGTTGTCAAAAAAGTTTGAAGTCTTTTTTCAAAATTCTGAGACCAATCAGAGCTGCTCCTACTCCAGCTAACAATGAAGTTGTCAGTGCTGCCTTCTTTACTACCTGAAACAAAAAGTAAACATCAATATTATTATCAAGAAATAATGACAAAAGTCCATTGAATTAATAGATAAATATATTATACAGACAAACTGTAGGATACCCATGATAAATTTAGCTCATTCTAAGTTGATGATGGGGTGGAAAGCAGGAAAGGAAAAACAAATTTAATATGAAGAATCCTAAAGGAATGAACTGTCAGTCCGTGGGGATAATGACCTTTGACAATGTTTAATTTAAAAACGGTTGCAGTTTTATATAACTCTACTCTGAAAATGTAGGGGGAAGTCTACTTGAAAACTGAAGGTCAGGATAGAAAAAAATAGAAATAATGCTGTAGGACAAGCAAGATCCCTTAAGCTCCCTCATGGCCTAATGCACCACTGATGATGATGGTGTTAATTTTGTCGATGATGATGATGATGTTGTTGTTGTTGATGATGATGTTTAATTTTTACACACGATTCCTACGAAGACCATGTAAAACTGATATGATTTTGTGTATAAATAAAGATTGATGATGATGATGATGATAATGATGATGTCTTGATAAATTAAAGCTGCCTCATGGTTCAGCTTTCCCACCGCCAAGTTGGGAGAGCTTATTTGCAGGCTAGAGAAAAATAAATTAGGACTATGTTTTTCACATGCACCTCATCTTGCCAGTGTGACCTTTCAACTACTGTGTGGTAAGGTATCTGAGTAAATGATACCTGAAGACAACATAAACAAACAAATAGAAGCATAAGTTAAACATTGTTCAAAGACCCAGTGGAAAACGATTGTTAACATCTCTTCCCCAGTCCTAGTAGGCTTGATGTATGCCACTCTATTGGGTCCCAAGTTCATTTCCCAAACAGTGAGTGGTAATCAAATCTCAACTCTCTTTCGCAGTCCTCATGGGTTTATTTAAATTAATTTTGCACTCTCTCTCATACAACTAACCTTTTCCATTCCTAGGACAGGGGAACCTTGATTTAACAAAGGGCCAAGGGACTGATAAAATTTGTCTGTTATAACAAGGTTTTGTTACATTGATGTTCTTTTTCATATATCTTACTATTATAGGGACGAAGAAAATCATTTGCTAAATCAACGACTTCATTACATAGAGGTTCGTTAAATTGAGGTTCCACTGTACATTTATTTTTACCTTGTCTCTCTCACGTCCTTAACTCTTTTTTAATTTGTAAGTCTCTTTTCCAGTCCTGCACTTTCATTTTGCACAGGTTTCCTCTTCTGTTTTGCTTGTTACAAGTACTCTAGATCCTAGAACAGCCTACCCAATCACATCCTGTGCATTCATTGTACTTACCATGGTGTAAAGAGGTATAAATGTCCTGGGCATAACCCAGTTAAGAAAGTTAAACAACTTCTTCTTCATGAGGAAAACTGGTGAAGTCACCAAAGATCTCATCTGTGCCAAGAAAAGGAAAATACCAAGGTTATTGTGATATTATTTTCATTATAACAGAACACATGGTTTTTCAGCAACAATTACAGTACAAAACTATAAATAGATAAAAACTATCCTGGCTAGTAAAAAAAGAGTCTAACTGTAAAAGGTTCTATGGAATGAAATAATAAAATTCTCCGTGCCGAGCAACTGGCAACCAATGTGGTTGCTTTAATGTGGGGATGACGTGGTCAAATTTTCTTGCCCCAGAGGCAACCCTAGCTGCAAAACTTTGCACTTTCGGAAGTCAAGCAATGTTTTTCTTTGTTGTACTAAATCAAACTGACAAACAATAAAACAATTTAATTCATCAATGCCTTGCTTTCAAAGTGAGGTTTATTGACACTAGGAAATGACCTATTTATGATTATCACCTTTATATTTTTTACCATTAAATTATAAGAGTGTTTCAAGTCAAAGTTCAAGAAAGATAACAAAAATCAGATTGTACCGTGCATAATTTAGAAACTGATGAGAGATCTGTTTGAATGGTCACCTCAAAGAAGGTTTTTTTTCCATGGATTCAATGGTAAACAACTTCACAGTGTCTTCATAATGAACCAGTTTTACTCACCTCAATGTAGTTGTACATTGCTAAATCACACATGGCCTCAACATCCTTGTTCCTTGTTCTGGTGTATTCTGCCAGAGCTCTTGCTGTACATGTAGCAAGAGACATAAAGAAAACAGAAATTTCAACTAACTATTGCAAAAGTTCCTAAAAATGCGTTTTGGATTTAATCATCCATGCACAAGTTGCTCAAAATGTGGAGAGTCAAATCCACTAAATAAATCACTATCCACTGGAAAACACAATTAGTTTCCCTGCTACTCCATTTATCCACTGGATAGTGATTTATCCTGTGGATAGCACTATCCAGCTTTTGAGTAACCAGGGCCACTGAGTGATTAGGCAAAACAGCTAAAGAAATTCATAAGCTGACATTCTGTATGAGTACACAAAGCACAAGTTTGTCAGTGCAATCCTGATAAATGCCAGCTTTAGTTTAAATGTAGTTTTTTATTGTCTTCATGCATGGTAATTCACTTATAAATTAATATATATATAGTTTTTGAATTTCAATACCACAACTGAAAAGAAGTTGTATCTTCACTTCTCTTAATTCTGAATGACGGACGTATAAATGTAAGACAGAAGGTGCAATATCATCATCATCATAATGATAATATATTGCTAATTATCATTGCCATGCAGTATACTGTACATGTAGTTTCTCAGTTAAGGTGGATTGTCTATGTGTGTAAAATTTACAAACTTACGCAAGTAAGAATTATAAACAAAGGAAATCCACCCTTAGACACACTACAGGTGGTTAATACTAACACGAAGTTGGGTGCATGAGTTCTGACTGAATAAAAGTAAAGTGGCGTCAGTTCACTAACCAAAATCATTTTTGTGTTTCTCAAGAAGCCCATCAAGAACCAAACAATCTTCAAATGCCTGAGAAAGAAATAGGGAGAATCATAAAATGGGAAAACAAGATTTAAATTTAACCTAATCCATGCACAGGTGTATATTCACCAATTAATGATCACATCCAGATTTTGATTCAATAAAAAATAATTATAATATAAATAAAATTGTGACTTAGTAATCAAAAGTTTTTGTTAAAATAACAAAATGGAAAATACCGTGCATACTACATGCATTGAGAATTCATTCACTCACTTACTTGCTAACATATTCATTCTTTCATTCATTCATTCATTCATTCACATTTCTTTGTTTCTAAAGTGCACAAATGAACTATACATACACAATTTGTTCCTTGGCCGTAGAAAGGAACCATGGCATGAGCAGCATCACCAATGAGCAAAACTTTGTCAGAAACATGATACGGTTTACACTAAGGAAAAAAACACAATCTATTATTAGTTACATTAATAATAAAGAAATAAGATGTAAAACAGTAATATACTAACATTGTATATACTTAGGGGCAGGGGAGGGAGAGGGTAAATGACTTAATTGCTGTCTTTGATTTTGTTTGCATGAAGGATTAAACAACAAAACAAAGAACCGTTTTCACATTGAAGCCAGCACTAACACCTTTGCTTTAAAACAGAAGGCTAATAAGCCAACACAGAAATGGCCTAATGTAGTACAGGGGTGGATCCAGGTGCACCACTAAGGAATGGCATAACTGACTGGTGATGTAAACAAATTTTAATACAGAATACCAGTTGCATTAGAAAGCCATAGGTCATGTCAGGGGGGGGGAGGTGTGTGTGCCCCCTGCACTCTCCCCTTAGATCCACCCCTGCAGTATACCAGTATTGTTAATTTGCAGATTAGTATCTAAGGTACCTTGATTGATACCATGGGGCCAGTTGGATTTCTGAAGAATTCCTCCACCAGTTTTTCTCTAATAAAATCAAACCAAAAGCATAGGCAAAATACAGCAAAATCCTTTTTTTATGGAGTTTATAAGTAATTTCTTGAGTGCTGATAATTGCATAAGCAAAACAAAAAAATTGATTGCTTTAACAGAACTGCTGCAGGGAAAAAAATCTAATGCACTGACAATATTATTGTCTGTCCAGGAAGCATTAATGTCTACAATCTGTTCAAAAGGACAAAAACTATAAAGTAGCTCTTTTAATGTTCATAAACTGATAATTTAGTTTTTTCATCCTTTTTCATTTGTTGTTTTAAGGAATATTGTTCTAGTCTTATGCTGTGGGGATGGATGGTATGATGTGGTTTTCTACAAGCTATTAAAAAGACTGAGAATAACCAGAAAGACAGACAGTGTGATCTTGTGAAGAAAAAACCTAGTTACGGTGTAGTCTTGTGGATGTGGAAGTCAAGAAAAATATCACTCTCTTACTCTCCCATTAAGGCCAGGAAATCAGGGAATTCTCTTTGAAAAAAATCCAATACATCTTCCTGCAAAGCATAATTCATCAAAAATAATAATTATAATTCATTCATCTTATGAACCCTGCTTTTTCAATCCTGATACTGTGAAATTATCTATGAACCAAGTTTTTTCCCATTGTTTAATTATGGGGACAGGGAAAGAAAATAGAGGAACGTTATTTACAGTGTGCAAACTAACAACAGGGAGAAAGAGGTTTAGCAAGATATCCATTGGATGTAAAGAAAAGGAAAATTTTCAAATTTAGTGGGCTGTAGAGTAGAATCTAGCCTATGAAATTGACCAACAAAAGCACATATGAAACTAACCAACTGAGTGATACAATAATAAAAAAATAAAAATAACAATACATGTTAAGAATACCATACCTTTGTTTTTAATATGTCAAACTGGTCAAATGGTAGAAACAATGTACAGGTAAATGACTTGTCCTTAAAAAACAACAAAACTATTTTAGGGGAGGGTAGTATTTAAAGTAACATCTTATTTCTCTTTTGATCATATTTCCATGAGTGGGAATGGTAAGCCGCTAATCTGACAAATGACACCTTGGCTGGGTCATTTGGCAAATATGATTTAAAGGGACAGGTTCACCGTTCAGCACATACTCATTTATCAAAAATATGATCATAATGTTGTCAAAGTACCAATCTGCACACTCCCCTGACAGTCACTTGCACTTGATCACCTTAAATATTTGCAACTAGCTGTAAATTAATCAACCATGGAATAAAACCTTCCAGTGAACGATAAATTCAACCTTGGTAGTGTTGGCATAATCCACCAATTTTTTTCTGCGATTTTAGTACTCCTCCATCCTACTTGAGGTTACTCTGATTACAATATTTCGACTTTGAAATACATTCTGAGATAGCTAAGATACATGTGAGTGGGATTATTAACCGATAGAATTAATAATAAATTGGAAAAAAGTAATTTAATTAATGAGCATGCGCTTAACCATGAACCTGTCCCTTTAAAACAGTGGCAAGAGCCATTAACATTTCATTCCAGCTGACCAAGAGCTTCAGTGACGCCCGCACTTTTCTTCCCATATTTTCAGTAAAAGAAACTTGTATTAAGTGGACATCTCCACTAGTGAGCTAGGGTCCAATAGGTGTCTGCCTGCAGGTTTGACTATAATCTGCGAACAACAACAACTGCCACATTTCAAAGAAGATAGTGAGTACATGTACCTGATTTGGTAAAGCTATTAACATGAATGTCTGTCTTGGCCATATGTGTAAATAATTCACTGCCATAGCAAACTACAATTGAAATAAACAAAAAAATAAATAAGAAATTTATAAACAAATTTATTATAAAATTATTATATAAACATGCACAGCTTAACTTGTTTTTGTTATTAACGTATTCAACCCATGCAAAGCCTTAGGTATAAACCAGGAAATTTTTAGATAAACTATCTCACCCTTCATCCAGTAGTTAATGTGCAGAGAAAGAATTTGTATGGTTACAAAAAGAAATTCTAAAATACACCATAATATCTTACTATTATTATATATTATTATAGAAGGGTTGTTGTTAAAAGAGTTTTAAAAAATTTCCAGACCTCTCCATCTTGGGTGGGAGAAAGGCAAAGTTCTTTATAACCATGAGGAATGTACTCTTGGCTAAAATCAAACCTAAATTATGAAAACATCAGAAAGGTTAAGCTGTGTGTAATGCAATTTTTTTACAAGAGTTGAAAGAATAAGAGTAAGCTATATCTCACATTATTTCTGAAATTAAAAATCAACAAAATACATAAATAAAATGCACTGTTGTATGAGGTAAGAAAGGGAAAAATAGGGATAACACAAGAACTAATCTGTTGTGTGCCATCATGAGTTCTTTGCAAGATTTTAATGGTGTGGCACTATGGATTCACCAAAGCCGGAATAGTTGTTGATGGTATTCTTTTTCCCTTGTTGGTAAATGGCGATAGCTACAACTAGTTAACAAGGACTGGATATTTCATGGTGATTATTAATGGATCTCAAGCATTTGACTGCTACTCTACAGCTGTACCTTGGCCTTTTCATCAGCTCCCTTCGCACAGCAGAGTATGCTCCATCACTTCCGATGATGTGGTCTGCATCAACCTCAAGTATCTGATCATTATTTGCAAGGCTATATAAAAGACATAAATTGACAGGGTTACTGAGGATGTTTCAAATATAACTAAGCAAAAGCATTAACTTTTATATGAAATAACAGAGCCTATTACAGTACTGTTTATCATAAACAAGCAATATTTTTTAAGAAACATACCACTTGAATGTGAGATGGCCTTTCTCTGGATCAACAGCAACAAGTTTGTGCTCAAAGTGCAGGCCAACATGGCTATAAGACTCTGAGACTAATAGAAAAGAAAATCAGTCGTTTGTCAGTCATGCATCAGTCACACATTTTCTAAGAGCAGAGGGGGTGGGGTGAAAGTTCAGAGACATGTTTCCTCTCAGGGGTGGAATGAGTGGGTGGACTCCTCCCCCAGGGGTATTAGGGTGGGACTGGGGATGGACATTACTGTCATTAGTGATAGGTAAAAGTGGAAAGCAAACTAATAATTTAATGTACGTGCCAGCCTTTTGCATTACAAGTCACATATATATCTAGGGTTAAGAAAGAAATATACAGATAGAAAACTGGAAGATACTGTGCAACGCAAATGATTGATTTATTTTTACAAAGTTTATCAAAATGTGCCTTTAAAAGGTACGAGAATCCAGACGCTTTGAGGGTAATCTCTTTCCATCGGTGCTTTCAAACATCTGGATTTTTGTACCTTTTCAACGCACATTTTGACATACCTAGGTAAAGGAAGCAGAAACAAACAAATACAGTAGGAGAGTTGTAACACTTACCAGACAGAAGATCTTTATTCAGCTTCTGCCTCTCAACTGATAACAGATACTGTTAGAATAATAATACAGTTAAAGAAATGGATTGATAGAATTACAGCTACAAATAAAAGTAATTCATTTTTTAAAACACAAATAATATTGTAATGTGTTAATTTGGGTATTAGAAGTAAATATACAGACTACAGCAACAGTGATATCTCCAGAAAAGGAAAGAATGATAGTAAGAAAGCATAGTTACTAAAACAAGGAATGACCTACAATGACCTACAATGATCTACAATGACCTACAATGATCTACAATGACCTACAACGACCTACAATGATCTATAATGATCTACAATGACCTACAATGAGCTACTATGACCGAACGTGTAATCCCTGTAATGAGCTAAAATGAAGATTTTAGAAAAAGACAAAAAAAAAAGATCAGGGGACATGTGTGCGTAAACGTAACGCGTTTAGTCTACTGCATGACAGCCCATGTAACGATGACAGCATCTCTAATTATTACGCTTGGAGATAAATTTACAGTGTAATAATACATGTATGATGATACTGTGACTTTTGTCCAAACCATCCCTTGCAACCTTTCGCATTAGTTTTATTTTGTCTTGTCTTTTTTTCAAACAAATTGAACAAACACAGTCACCCCAACAGTCGATCCAGGGGGATCTTCATGGGACGTAAGGGTAGAGATGAACAAAGGAGGGCTTCAAATTCTGACCCTGTTCAAAAGAAAAATTGTTCATTTTTTTTTCAAGTACCCTGGCCTGTATAAGACATCACAGGACCCTTTAAATGGCTTTCGGTCCAACAAGATGCTCTGTTTGTAACGCTAAGTAGTAAAATCCATATCCTGCTCAGCGGCCCATACTAAGGGAGTGCCTGCATGACTTCCGTCAATACAGGGTGTAATAGTGCTATACCGCTAAAAACGCAATTGCAATAATCTATTTTCAACTTTCTCAAGTTACCTGAGATCAGGCACAATTTTTGTTTTGCCTTTTCAAAATGTGCTTGGCAATTTACTACTATAAGCCTAGTGTCACGTCCAAGCGTGACACACGACAAACATCATTGTCTGTCATTTTGTAGCTCATTGTAGGGCTTATTTTAACTCATTTTAGCTCGTAGTAGCTCATTGTAACTCGTAGTAGCTCATCGTAGATC
>NC_133214.1:21693993-21696493 GCF_958299795.1 Porites lutea | reverse complement strand
TCGGGACAATATATTCTCTTTCAATGTAAGACATAGACCTCCGGGAACCTAAAAGCTGCTAAGGTCTATCGACGAACTAGCCTCTGTATTTTTTGGTAATTGTTAAATACACGTGTTTACTTTTAAACGCTTTTACAATGGAACAGACTATTAGTGCGTCTTAGAGTGGTAGTCACTACCAGAAATTAAACGACTAACTTCCAGGGATAGAAATTATTATTCTCGGGAAATCAGCACTATTTGTTCTTTGCCACCATCAGTTTTTAGTATCTTTCGTCATTCTGCTTTGAAAACTAAAAAACTTTAAGTTTCGTGCTCGATCAAAATATTTGAAATCTAGAATAGCCAGGCACGTCAAAGGAAATTCGGGCACAGCAGTGTTCAGATGGTTGAGCTTCTCCCTTTTATCGTCATAGAGAAAATTCTACTTTGTAACTCAAAATTAGGTTAGCGTTGGCGCTGAAAAATTGGAAGACTAATTGGCTAACCGTCCAGAATACAGAAAAAGATCAGCAAATTTGCAACATTATCAGTAGTCGTGTTTTTTTTCCTCCAGGATACCATCGATATTGTGGGTCGTTTCTTTGGAAATGAATGAAAAATCATTTAAAACATTTCAAAGGGACATTTTTATTTCGATTTTGTGTAAAAGACAAGATCTTGCCGCTTAAACTTCCTGTTAAATTTTTTGTGTTGTTTTTTATGCTTGGGCCGGAACAGCGTACGTGCCACAAAAACATGTAGTTTTTTTCCTTGCTTCTTTTGATGACGCGAAAATATTGTCAAACCTTGGAGTGGCGCTAAAACTTCAACAGATGTTTATACTCGTCCGTTTAATTCCTTTCTTTTTTTCGGCAGAACCTCTTCTATAGCTTAGCAGTTCTGCAGTAATTAAGAGTTGTTAGTTGTATACCCCCCCCCCCCCCCCATAACGTTTCTAATGGTCCGTCCCTGAGTTTTATTTACCACCCAACCTTTTACAATACGTGGCCTATGCTATCACATTTCGCAGTCGTGGCAGACTTAAACCTCAGTTAAGTACGCCAACGGCAGGTCGTGGTGATTTTTTATTCGCGAGTGTTCCACGTACCTCTAAATCTTAACATATTCAGTCAAAAGCACATTTTTGCGACTTACTCCTGTACAAGAGAACATTTCATGAGTTTTCTAAGAACTTTTCTAAATTACTACTAAAAATACATTGATAGTCATGATACATTTATTCGCGAGTGTTCTACGAACCTCGCACTCTTAACTCTTCAACCAAAACCACATTTTTACGACCTACGCCTGTACAAAAGAACATTTTATGAGTCTTTTAAGAGCTTTTCGGTAATTACTGCTAAACATGAAACAGATAATCGGGTTGATAGCACAGTACGCGTAAGCTATATAAATGGTGACTTTATAGTATATCCAGAAACTACACGAGAAATGGTTTCTTCTGTCTCGCTGTTGCTGACTGTTAGCGGAC
Organism: Porites lutea; assembly: GCF_958299795.1. Taxonomy (NCBI): domain Eukaryota; kingdom Metazoa; phylum Cnidaria; class Anthozoa; order Scleractinia; family Poritidae; genus Porites; species Porites lutea. Next base: position 21,695,019 of record NC_133214.1, on the reverse strand, counting down.
TGTTTACCTTGGTGTGCCTGTGTCTTGAGCTTGATAACAATGATGGAGTAAAGAATGACTAGCAACAGCACAGGTATGTATATAAACAGATAGTAGGAAGCTAGTACGAAACTGGTATGGGACAATGACTCTCCGAATACTTTCTCCCATTCAATATCACACAAGGTTCCCTCTGGGTATTCAACGAGCTTGTTAGTGATAAGTATGGCGAATTGACCGCTACGGCAACTATCCATGTAGCGAAAATGAAGAAGGGACACAGTTTGGATCTGATGAGTGGTGAACGGAGTGGAAATACCACGGCTCCAAAGCGATCCACTGCTATCAGAATCAGATTTTGAATCGAAACATCAATGGAAACGGAATTAAAGAAAGGGACGAGCTTACACAAGGCCTGACCAAGCTTTCCACCGATAAGAAACGACTTGGTGTGCCAAGGTATCAAGAATATTGGATACAGCAGATCAGATGAGGCCATGTTTGCGATGAAAAAATTTATCGGTTTTCTTAAGTTTGGCGTTTTATAAACGATCATAACAATGAGAGAATTTGCGACCAGTGAAACTATAAAGATCAGACAGTAGGAAACGGTTCCTCCGAGTTTTGACGCAGTGGAATTTAACTGATCGAAGAAGCTCCAAAGCCCGCTAGATCCGTTCGCCTTTGAGTTTATGTTTATAGCTTTGCGACGTATCTACGGAATTGAACACATACAGTCAAGTGACTTTGAGTTACTGCTCTGTATATTGCGTATCCTGTGTGAGTCAGAACTTATATTGACAATTGTAAGCCCCCTGCGAAGTCACAGCATAGCTGTCCTCTGAGGCCTTCAAAGAATGAGTTTGTTTAGTCTCATACTCCGGCATCATCCGCCAACTAACCTTTTATCAGAAACTTACAGTAGGGCATTTACATTGTTACAAGCCAACCAGAACACTTCATTTAGGACAGGTGGTTGTATTAAGAAATCGATTGAGAAGATGATTAAACAAGTGTGTTTTAACAAACTAAAAAAAATGAAATCTT